>NC_056733.1:780651530-780676530 GCF_019279795.1 Protopterus annectens | reverse complement strand
AGGTTCACCTCTCAGATCCGGCAAAATTGTGTGTGTGTGTATAAGTGGGTGTGTAAGTGTGTATGTTTGTAAGAAGAAGTATTTTGATAAGTTTCCCACTCACTGCCCTACTTTACCAGTCCTGCTGATGTCATTCCCCTTATCAGCACCTTTGACCAGTTGTCAGCCCAGTAGGCTACGTAGTGCATGTGATAATTGTGTAACACTATAGTACAAATCACTAGATAGGAAGGGGTTATAATCTCAATACTGGCAAGTAAGTGTGTGTGTGTATATGTGAGAGACTCATATCATGTGTGGGTTATAACATTTTGAGCTGTGTACCACCCTGTACACTTCCCATCACCCTACTTTACAAGGCCTGCTGATGTCATTCACCTTAGAAGTACCTCGGGACAAGATGAATTCATATAACCTCCGTGGTGCTTCTGATAACTGCATAACACTATAGTAGAAATAAATAGATAGGCAGGGGTTCTAATCTCAATACTGGCAACTGTGTGTGTGTGTGTGTGTGTGTGTGTGTGTGTGTGTGTGTGTGTGTGTGTGTGTGTGTGTGTGTGTGTGTTTGAGTCATATCATGTGTGGATTATACCATTTTGAGTTATGCACCACCCTGTACACTTCCCATCACCCTACTTTATAAGGCCTGCTGATGGCATTCACCTTAGAAGTACCTTGAGACAAAGTGAATTCCTATAAGCTCCATGGCACATCTGATAACTGCATAACACTATAGTAGAAATAACTAGATAGGTAGGGGTTCTAATCTCAATATTGGCAAATGTGTGTGTGTGTGTGTGTGTGTGTGTGTGTGTGTGTGTGTGTGTGTGTGTGTGTGTGTGTGTGTGTGTGTGTTTGAGTGAGAATCATATCCTGTGTGGGTTATACCATCTTGATGCATGTACCATCCACACCTGTTTACCACCTCCCAATGGCATTAGTTTATATAGCATGTTAATGGCATCTGCCTCACATGCACCATGTTAATCCATTGTACAGGCCATTCCAGTCAACTATACAGATGTTTACGGAATATCTGGATGTTTGCAACTCATATGTGGTCTGTGTCTCCTAACAATGGTCGCGTATGTGATATTATTGCAAAATAGGTCACAGTTAGTTTATTGACACACATGCCAGCATCAGATATCATACATGACTGAAACATCATGCTGATGCAATGTCTGTTACCCTATCACTTGTCCAGGCTTGTAGGAGAAATAGATGACTCCAGTTGCTATTTCTAGTTGGTTATCTCACCATCCATGAAGGAATTCACAACATTACATGTTGTAAGAGGTAGTGGGTTATGTCCCATGCATATAACCTATGTGGGGCATGTCATGTGTATGTAGCACTATAGTACATTAAAGTAGATATGTAGGTTTACGATCTGTCTATTGCCAGCTGTGTTTGTGTTGCTGTATGCACAACCTCTGTGTCAGTCTTTACTGTGTGTATGCAAAGGATATACCATTTTGTCTCCCTGTTCCATCCTGTGAACTCAGGAATACATACCACAGACCTGTCATACACCATACCATGCATGCCCTCACCAACTGTATCAGGGTTGAGTGTATGGGAAAGAAATGGCAAGGGCAACAGGTACTGACACGTGACTCTGGGTTGTGGTCAATCTAATGGTGAAGCTTGTGAGGGACCTACTGACAGTACTCCAGTTACCTGTTCCATATGTATGAGCCTTTGGTACTACACAACACTGAGGTGACATGTCTGAAAACTACCTGTCTGTGACGAGGGGTATGTACACCAGGTCACACTCTCTGACAACAATGTCCATCACACACTGTTGCATGCTGGTAAACATACATATAAAGCTGTACATTGGCTATGAAATGGTCAGCATATTTCCACTCTGCCATACTCCACACATTGATAATGTCTGCAGGGCCACAGCCTGCAGACACAAAGACACCTGGAACACAAACAAAATACAGCATGTCAGACTACATTCAGTCAGTGGTACTAACAGCAATAATGCATCATGGCTAATAAGGTACATACACTGTCATGTATACCCATAACAAATGCAAGCAGGCAGCACCTTACACAGTATTACATAGCTACACTGTACTATATTCACCCAGTGCATCAGACCCATATTAGCATGTCCCTGCATTGATAGTATGGATGACAGGAATGTGGCACAGGAATGGTGATATGCACAGGGTGTGGTGTGGGTTTGCCTGAGGCCTAGGCTGGGCCATACTGTTAACATCCATGTGTTTGTGTTTGGAGGGGTATCCTATAGATAGGCTGTGCAGGGGTGCTGTGTGTGTCTGGAGATGACCTGCCTGTGATACAGATGTGTGTGTACACACAGTCATGCCATGTGGCTGCCCTACACAGGGGTATGTTGGACAGCTGTGTATCGTATATGGCAGGGTGACCAGTTCACCATCTCTGGCCATGGACATGTGAGCTGGTCCTGCCAGGGGTCTCACTGGCACCACCAGGCCCAAGACCAGATGCAGTACAGCTTCCCTGATAGTGTCTGCTGGATCCTTGTCCATGATAAGACTGGCCAGGACCACATGCCCATGGCCTGCTCCATTGTGATGTGGATAGCAATCCACCTTTGTTAGTGCTGGTGTCACTGCCACTACTGGAATGTGAAGGTGCACGGCCCCGTAGACTCTCAGCCGATGTCGGTGCTGACCTTTGTTGACATGGCCAACAACCATCTCACACCACACACTCTAGCACAGACATGCCACAGTCAAGGGTTGCCAGTGTCTCACCCTACCATCTATTCATGACCTCAGTGTTTTGGTGTGTGGCCTCAACAAGGTCACTTATGTCGCCACGTAAATCAGGAAGAGTTGCATCCACCACCTTGAGTATTTGTCTGGTGTTGCATTCACTACATGTCTGCGCATCCATGACAGCCCAAAACATGCATCTGGTAACACCTGCTGTGGCACTTGCGACAGCGGCTTGATCAGAAGCAGTCCTCCTGCAAGCACCCCTGTCCATCTGCCTGTGTGGGACCTCACCTGCACTCTGGCTATGGACAGTGTCTTCACTCACACCTGCCATAGTCACCACACTAGCCTGTTCCATGCCACCACCTGACAACTGTCCATCACCTATGGCTGCTGGGGACAGGGCATGTGTGGGCATTGTGACTGTGTGCAGGGACAATGTGGATGACTGTGGGATGCCAACCGATGGCACAGATTCAGCCCCTGACAACATCACCTGTGCCTGAATATGTCCATCATCATTGGCAAAGTCTGCAGAGACACTGACATCAGATTCTGAGGGGGAGGGACCATGACCACCATGACCACCTGTGTGGGAAAGATAACATATGCAAATTAATACCTGCACTATACCATTTGCTGTTACACATGCACACACACACACATGCACACATGCACACACACACACACACACACACACACACACACACACACACACACACACACACACACACAAGGTGGTAGACAGACATTACACAGACCTCACAATAGCCAACTAGTGACATTCACAACACAGTTAGACCAAAACATACACACCTTGGACAGGCCCTCAACATCATGTAGTGCAGCCCTTTTAGTTAATGTTTCTACTTATATACACCTCTGTGATATGTGAGTAGTGTTAGTAGGTGATGGGCCGTCAAGTAGCACACACTATACCCATGTACACATAATTGCTATTCACCTGTATAGCACAGTGGCAACTCCAACAGAACATATCTCTCAACTGTGCAGAGTGTCGCTGAATGTCTACATGTGTGGCTCATTTCTGGTCTGTTCGTCATAAATTCTGTGTTTGCCTGACACATTACTGGGATGATATGAGGACTGTTGTTATTATTTAATGACATATTTTGAGTCACACACTTCAAAACCTGCATTGCATGTATGTTAGAACAGAACTGGTTACACTAACAACCTTCTAAGCTTACAGTGTTTATTATAAGTGTAGACACCCTTGTTAACATGCTAGGTTTATCTGATATATAACATGAGACCACAGAAATCATGTGATAACATTTCCCACCTTTAATGTGACCTATAACCTGTGCAATCCAATTGAAGAACAAACACATTGGTTAGGGGTAACATGTAGTAGTTGAAATACATACAATAGGCTGGTTGCATGATTGTGCACCCCCTTAAACTAATATTTTGTTAAAGCACCTTTTGATTTCATAACAGCAGTCAGTTTTCTTGGGAAGATGTATATCAGTATGGCACATCTCGACTTAGCAATATTTGTATACTGTCCCTTGCAGAAGCCCTCCATCTCTGTCAGATTGCGAGGGCATCACTTCTGCACAGGTCTCTTCAGGGCACCCCACAGATTCTCTGTTGGATGTATGTGTGGACTGTGGCTGGGCCATTCCAAAACATTGATTGTCTTCTGCTGAAGACATTCTTTTATGGAGTTTGATGTATGGTATGGGTCATTGTTGTGTGGAAAAGTGTAAGTCATCTCCATCCACAGCTTTCTAGCAGACACATGAAGATTTTGGGCTAAAAGAGACTGGTCTTTTGAAGTGTTCCTAATCCCCTTCACCTTGGCCAAAGGTCCACTTCCAGCTTATGAACAACAAACCCAAAGCAGGATACTGCCATCACCATGATTCACCATGGAGATGGTGTTCTTTTGGTGATGCACAGTGTTGTTCTTGTGCCAAACAAACCTTTTGGTATTGTAGCCAAAAAGTGCAACCTTGGTCTCATTACACCATAACACATTTCCTCACATGCTATTGGGGGACCTGATGTATTTTTCTTGAGAAATTTGCCAGACCTGAATGTTGTTCTGTGTGTGAGAAGGCTTCCATCTTCCAAACCTACCACATAGGCCAGATATGTGGTGAATACAGGAAATTGTTGTCACATGTAGCCCACAACTGGTACTTGCCAGTGATTCCTGCGACTCCTGTAGTGTTGCTATAGGTCTCCTGGCAGCCTCCCTGTCCAGTTTGGATCTTGCCTTTTCCACATGTTTGGAGGGATGGCCAGTTCTTTGCAGTGTCACTGTTGCCCCATATTTCTACCACCATTTGTTGACTGTCCTCACTATGTTCCATTGTATATGCAATACTGTGGAAATGTGTGTGCACCCTTCTCTGGACTGATACCTTTCACAAATGGGATCCCTTTGCTGCTTCGTAAGCTGTATGACTATGGCTGTTACTGTAGCAGGTAACTGAGTAAATGTAGGGTAATCCTGGTAGGACATCTGACCGTTATTTACTGTTAATCAAAGAGTCTCTATAACTGATGGCAGGTGTGTACCCAAGAAGACGTAATGCTGTAATAATATTGAATGCTGCTTCAACACAGTATTAGCTTCAGCCTGTGCACACGTATGCAGCTAGCTATTTGTAAGTTTTTTATGTGTCATAATTGTTCCCCTAACAGATTTGTTTGTTTTACAATTGAATTGTACAGGTCATAGGTCACATGAAAGGTTGCAAGGGTTTGGAAATGTTCTATTGTGTTCTCATTTTTGTATATCACAAATACCTGGCATTCTAACAGCTGTGTGTACACCATTTACATGCATTGTATAACACTAGTTTATAAAAGATGTCCCTAGGTTTGGGCCTTTGTCCACTCATTTTGTCAGCCTTTGTCCAGATTTCTTGCAATGACAGGTTGTGAGGTATGCTACAGATATGTGACATCTCCTGCAAATAGGCCCCTGTGATGACCACTGTGATGCAATGCAGTTAACCCCACCACAAGTGAACATGCAGATATTGCAAAATGACTGTGAGTAACAGTTGTGTGCATGGTCACATGCATGACCTTAACATGCCTGTGGTACTGGTGAGCCACAACAGGAAAATCCCATACTCACTGGCTTCAGACTGCTGTCCCACATGCATACCAGAGGGACATATGTAGTTGTGGGGGAGAAGTATTGTCAGCAGACTTACATTTGGCACTGGTACAAGATAAATGCTACGTTTCTGCGCAGGTACAGTACAAGCTATGACAGTACACAATTTGCTGTCCCTCACCATAGATGTGCACTTGTGTACATTACTAAACTCCACCCACAAATGCAGTTTGAACTGACATATGCATCTAGATACTCTATAGTGACAGTATGACTGCTACATGATTAAATTATTGTGCACTGTGGCCTTACCTGGACAGACCTCGCCTGTTGCCTGGGTGCCACCCACCTCCATGACTGGTGTTTCATGTGTTTGCAGTTGTGTGGGGGCTGCCCCAAGGTTGGCAATGAGCTCCTCTGTTGCCATAAGTGGGTCTGTGTGGCTGGACCCCCACCTGTAGCACTACGGTCCCTGGCCATGGCAGCAGCCCTTTGCCAAGCACAACATATCAGGTCAGTTGCCCGATGCATGACCTGATCGCATGTGTGGCCATGGTGGCCCAAGGTGTTCACTCAGTGGACAAGGTCATTGTACAAGTCAGTCCACTCCTGCAGATTTTGTCGGCTCCAACTGAACAGCACTGCATGGTGCTGTATTATTGCATCAGTGATAGCTGCATTCTCCTCTGCAGTGTATGCTGGCTGACACTGCATGCCACCTGGAAGACATATATTCTTAAGGTTGAGAATGGTGATAAACCAGTAGTTAGCAAAGAAGTGCTTAGTTCATATAAATCCAACTCCAAAGAAATGCCAAGAACTTTATTACAACAAAACTTTTGGATACAAATCCTTCATCAGTGTAAGTACACTGATGAAGGATTTGTATCTGAAAGCTTTGTTGTAATAAAGTTCTTGGAATTTCTTTGGAGTTGGATTTATATGAACCTGGAAGACATAAACAGGGAAACACATAACAGGACCTCAGACATTGCCCAGAGTTATTTACAGAGCCAGCACATCAATATTGCCTATCATTAACCACCACTTCCAACCACATCATACCCCTGTCATCTATCAGCACAGTATGAACCTGCATTGCACTCCTGGTCCTGATGTGCCACGTTCCCCCCAATAATGGCCAATACATTGCATAAACCACCATTCATCATTCACGTTTGTGTAGAGGGATGACAGTGGCCATCTTCCTTGCAGGTGGGATGTCAATGGTGATCAGGCTTTGCTTGCATACAGTATGTAATGGAGCTGGAAGCATATGCCTGAGTTCATGTAGGATGCATACAGGAATGTTATCAGGTCCCATGGAGACTTGCTTTTGTTGACTTTGATTAGGCAGTATGCGCCTACTCCCTGATGATGAGGGGAGGGGTGAGGGTGCTGTGCATATCCACCTATACTGATGGTGAACCTGGGGGGGTGATTTTTGCCCTAAACCTGTCTGCAGCAGGTTAGCTATAGCTACAGTGTGTGTGTGTATGTTATCATTACAAAGGTGGGTTGGACTTTTGCCTCTGAGATTGCAGACATATGTGAAGACAGCCTTGTTGTTGCCCTTGGTGGATGTGTCCAATTTGTACTCATAGTTAGTCTTACAGTAATCTACCTGTGACCTTACATGCTCATTCAGACAAAGGCTGACTTGCTGCCAAGTTGGTGCCTCCTCCTACAATGCCCTGTATGGCCAATATAGTGACCAGTTATGTGGTTTGTGTATTGCTGCTGTCCAGCAAAGGGAATTACTCTATTTTGGTGGAGACAGGTTTTACAACTAAGGTATTGCTAAGTCCATACAGCTATGTCAGTGATCATATAGCTGTTTGTAGTAGGCATGGACACAAGGACATAACACGGTTGGACACCTCTGAAATTTCAACCTGATAATCATGATTATTCTAGCACCCATGTCTGTGTCAGGGCAATGCAACAACCAGTAGTTGTAGAACTCTAACTGTGTTGGATGCACAGAAACTAAGATTACACACGTGTACAACATGTACAACTTATTTACCTGACATTTTGCATCCCATGTCTGTTGTTATCAGGCAGCCAGGTACACCTACTCATACGTGCATATGCACAGGTAATACCTGATATACATGTCTGTTCTATGTCAGTATGGCACACTGTAGTTACACTCTTGCTGCTCAGTCATTCCTGTAACCCTTTTAGAGCAGGACATCTGAAGGATGCCACACATACATGGGGGTGATGGTCAAAATTAGTAACACTTTCTTAATATTGCTGTAACACACTTAAGTCATTTGATAGCAGATGAGCCTTTGTATTCACAGACATACCCTGGAGGATGTCCGATGTTCATATGGCAGAAAGAGAAAAAAGGCTAGGAATGTGGTAGTGCGGGCAGGAGCTTTTAATGTTGACAATATGACTGGTATGGGTACAGAGCTAGCTGATATGATGGACAGAAAGAAGATTGACATATTGTGTGTGCAAGAAACCAGATGGAAGGGGGTTAAGGCTGGGTGTATCGGAGTCAGGTCCAAATAGTTCCATCGTGGTCTGGATGGGAGGAGAAATGGTGTAGGTGTTATCCTGAAGGAACCGTATGCCAAGAATGTTTTCGGAGGTGAAAAGAGTGTCGGATAGAGTGATGTTTATGATGCTGGAAACTGATGGTGTAATGATGATTGTTGTTAGCGCATATGTTCCACTAGTTGCGTGTGTGATGGGTGAGACAGAAAAACTTTGGAGTGAGTTAGATGATGTGGTGATGACTGTACCCAAGGGTGAGAGAGTGGTGATTGGTGCAGATTTCAATGGGCATGTTGGTGAAGGAAACAGAGGGGATATGGAAGTGATAGGTAGGTATGGTGTTAAGCAAAGGAATGCTGAAGGTAAGATGGTGGTGGAGTTTGCAAAAAGGATGGACATGGCTGTGGTAAATATGTATTTTAACAAGACAGAGAAGCATAGGGGCATAGGGAGCATACAAGAGTGGAGGAAGATGCACACAGGTGGATTATCTCCTATGCAGGAGGGCCTGTTTGAAGGAGACTGGAGACTGTAAAGTGGTGATGGGAAAGTGTAGTTAGACGGCATGGAATGTTGGTCTGTGGGATGACGTTAGTGATCAAGAAGAGGAGGAGGAGTGTAAGGGCAGCGCCAAGGCTCAAATGGTGGAAACTGAAAAAAGGTGATTGTGAGGTTGAGTTCAGGGAAGAGTTAAGACAGACAGTGAGTGGCAGTGAAGAGTTACCTAATATCTGGGTAACTACAGCAGAGCTAGTAAGGGAGACAATTAGAAAGGTGCTTGGTGTGACATCTAGACAGAGGAAGGAGGACAAGGAGACCTGGTGGTGGAATGAAGAAGTACAAGAGAGTATACAGAAGTAGAGATTGGTGAAGAAGAAGTGGGATTGCCAGAGAGATGAAGAAAGTAGACAGGAGTATAAGGAGATGAGGTGCATGGCAAAGAGGGAGGTGGCAAATACTAAGCATGAGGCATATGAAGGGTTGTATGAAAGTTTGGACATTAAGGAGGGAGAAAAGGACCTGTACTGATTGGCTAGACAGAGGGACTGAGCTAGGAAGGATGTGCAGCAGATAAGGGTGATAAAGAATAATGAGGGAAACATACTCACAAGCGAGGAGAGTGTGTTGAGCAGATGGAAAGAGTATTTTGAGGGGCTGTTTAATGGCAAGAATGAGAGAGAAAAGTTGGATGATATGAGTATGGTGAATCAGGAAGTGCAATGGATTAACAAGGAGGAAGTAAGGGCAGCTATGAAGAGGATTAAGAATGGAAAGGCTGTTGGTCCAGATGACATACCTGTGGAAGCACGGAGGTGTTTAGGAGAAATGGCAGTGGTCTTTCTAACCAGGTTGTTTAATATAATCTTGGAAAGTGAGAGGATGTGTGAGGAGTGGGGAAAAAGTTTTTGGGTACCGATTATAAGAATAAGGGTGATGTGCAGACCTGTAGTAACTACAGAGGGATAACATTGATCAGTCACAGCATGAAGTTATGGGAAAGAGTAGTGGAAGCTAGGTTAAAAAGGGAGGTGAGAATTAGTGATTAGCAGTATGGTTTCATGCCATGAAAGGGCAGTACAGATGTGATGTTTGCTCTGAGAGTGTTGACGGAGAAGTACAGAGAACTTTGGAAGGAGCTGCATTGTGTCTTTGTGGACTTAGAGAAAGTATATGACAGGGTGCCTAGAGGGGAGTTGTGGTGTTGTATGAGGAAGTCAGGAGTGGCGGAGGAATCTGTAAGAATGCTACAGGATATGTAAAAGGGAAGTGTGACAGTGGTAAGTGCTGTGGTGGGAGAGACAGGTGCATTTAAAGTGGAGGTGGGATTACATCAGGGATCAGCTCTGAGCCCTTTCTTATTTGCAGTGGTAATGGACAGGTTGACAGACAAGATCAGACATGAGTTGCCGTTGACTGTGATGTTTGCAGATGACATTGTGATATGTAGTGAGAGTAGGGAACAAGTTGAGGAGACCCTGGGGAGATGGATATATGCTCTAGAGAGGGGAGGAATGAAGGTCAACAGGACTAAGACAATATATGTGTGTGAAATGGAGGGAGGACAGAGGAATGGTGAGGATGCAGAGAGAGTAGAGTTTGCAAAGGTGGATGAGTTTCAATACTTGGGATCAACAGTTCAGAGTATTAATGAGTGTGGGGGAGAGATGAAGAAGAGAGTACAGGCTGGATGGGGAGGGTGGAGAATATAGGGTCAGCCCAGATTGGACGGTTTGTAGACAAGGCCAGAGAGTAGCGGGATTATGTTGGTTTGGACATCTGCTGAGGAGGGATGCTGAGTATATTGGGAAAAGGATGGTAGGGATGAAGCTGCCAGGTAAGAGGAAAAGAGGAAGGCCTAAGATAAGATGTATGGATGTGGGGATAGAGGACATGCAGGTCGTTGGTGTGACAGAGCAAGATGCAGAGGACAGGAAGAAATGGAGGCAGATGATCCACTGCGGCAACCTCTAATGGGAACAGCCAAAAGACAGAGAAGGAGATGTTGTAATGTCAGTCTTCACAGGTTGCCAATGATTTGCCAGACATAACACAACTCTATGAGTAAATGACTACAAATATGAGGCACACCTATCGTCAGTGTGCATAACACTGGACAGTTGAATGGTATGAGCACAGTATATCCCTTGCAGTTCAACACACACAGTTGCAACAGTATTTCACTATGCAAATACCCTGTATAGGTCCCTCACATTTCTGAGACAAACATGTATATCATATTTGTATTCACAATTAATATATGGATATCTACGACATCCCAGTAGCTGGCCTAGCAGTGTTACAGTCAGTACTGTTCAACACACACTCCAGTAGTAGTCATATGTAAGCCATCCTTTCCTGGGGTGACTCAGGGGGCTCAGCTGTGATCTATGTCACTGCAGACAGACCCAGATACTATGAACATAGGTTATGATCTGCAATATATCAGTACAGCAAGTCTTGCTGAGGCATATTTCTTGACCTTCCTATTTCCCATTATTACATACCCCCTACTGCATTCCATTACATGCTTACTTGTTTGACATACATTTTTTCCAAGTATGGTTGGTTTGGCTCCATTATATGTTGTTTGGTTGGTTTATCTGTCTATTTCTCTCTCTCTGCCTCTCCCAGATGTAGGGTGTACATCTGTTTTGCATAGGCAGCAGCTTGCCTTTTGTAGGTAATGCTCATGAGCATCTGATGGCCTGTGCACCAACTGGTATCCCACACTTGCTAATTGCATGCAGAACAGCTGTGATGTTATTCCTATAGCCAATGGCATGGCAACACACTCTTATAATTGAGTACTTCATGAGGGAGTTGCACCTTTTCTTAAGTATTGCTGTTATACAGTTGTATTAATGCTAGTTTAACAGGGTTTGTGTGGATATGGCTTTTCTGCATGATTTTAAGTCTGACAGTGTAATGTAGTTGACATAACTCTCAACTATAGGGCTATCTGCAGAATGTCCAGATTTTGGACACACATGTTTGGTGTGTTCCTCAGACATTTTTTGTCTTTGTAAAATCAGTAGCATACTGTGGGGATTGCAGTCAGTAAATGGTATCATCCATTGTGTTTCTGACTTCATATCCCTCAGAACAGATATGTTACAACAAACCCCGTTACACCAGCAACTGTCTCAGTTTATTATAGCACTATTTCACATATGCCTCTGTTTTTGGGCCTCTGCCCCCCAAGTATGTCAGGCTTTGTCCAGATGTCATGCATTGAGAGGTTAATAGCTAGGGTATATCATTTAATGCCTTCATTCCTGATGCCATCCCAGAGATGTATCAAAATACCACACATGCTATGTGTAAGAGGCCTTATATATGAGGACAAAGTTCAGGCATTCTGTGGGACTCTGAACAGTTGAGAGGTCTGTGTATTTCTGGCAACTGTTGACAGACTGTCAGGATTGTGTAGCAGTGAAGTGTGTCAATGCTATTTGGCCTGTGTAGGGAGGGGGGGGGGGGTAGATGTATGTCTTATGGCTCCTTTTCTATCCGACTGTGCATGCTTTTCCAGTTTCTGGTGGTCTGTTGTCTGTATATGTTTGTAGGGGCAGACTGAGACATGTCCCATACTATGGCCATACTATACTGTGAATTGGGCCAGTATATGTAGGGGTAGTGTGTGAGTGGCAAACATGATGAGATGTTTTGGTTCACACAGTCATTATACTCTGCCATTCATTTGGCTTACCGGTATGTCACTGTGACTGTGGTGAAATTGGTTTTGGGTATATACTTTCACACTGGTGTCTGTTTTTCAGTGCTGTCACATCCCTGTAGTGCCTGATATATTTTCAAATTCATGTGTAATTCCCCATAGTGTATTTGGGTTAATGTTGTGTCAGTCTGACTGTAGTTTGGACGGAGTTTGGTGACATGCTTAGCAGCTGAGTGTAGTTTCCCTAATGTGATGTTATGTCCAGATATTAGTAGGATGCACTGTTGCCTGGCCCCCATAAGTGTTGTGTCTTTCTGACACATCAGTGGGATGATGTGAGGATTTAAGTCACTAACTAGTGAGAAGTAATTAAGTGTTGGACTTGTGCTATTTCAGTCAATATATGTTAGGACAGACAGGAGGGTGTTACTGCAGTAACTGTGTCAGCTTATCTACTACAGTATTTCAGATATGTCCCATTTTCAGGGCTTTCTCCCCCCACTTTGTCAGGCTTGGTCCAGATTCGTTGCACTAAGGGGTATTGAGCCTACCTGTCAACTAACCAGATTGTTTCAGAATGTCCAGGTTTATTGCTCATATTTCTGGTCTGTTCCACAGATTCATTATTTTTATTTCCCTGGTAAATCACTATGATGATCTGGAGATTTCTGTCAACAAATTATGACATACCTTTCAGTTTCAGAACTCACTTCCTTCAGAACATGTGTAATGAAACAAACCCTATAACTCTGGCAACATTCTACAGTTATAAGAGCAATATTTAAAATATGTCCTTAGTTTTGGCCCATTGGCCCCCAATTGGACAGCCTTTGGCCAGATTTCTTGAACTAAGAGGTTGAGAGATATGGTTCTGAGGTATGACTCCACTACATGTTATGAGTATATATATATATATATATATATATATATATATATATATATATATATATATATATATATATATATATATATTTTTTTTTTTATATATATATATATATATATATATATAAGTGTGTGTGTGTGTGTGTGTATCTCTATTTATATTATGTATATATTTTTCAGTATATATGCTTCTCCATACATATATACATGTGTATATGTATATATACAAAACCTAACTGATTCTACAGAATCTTTTCCCTACTGTTGTATGACTCTACTGCATGATATGTTTGAAAAAGCACCAGCAATCCTTACAGCTCAAATGGTGTAATGGTACATTGCTCTAACTATGGTGTACAGGGCCCTGGGTTTGAGACTTTGCAGGGTGATTATTTTATTGCTAGGCATAACAGTGGCTGATGGAAACAGAGTGATTAAAGCAGTTGTAAGCAGGTTTGCGTGGATTTGCATGACACTAAGCGATGCCAACACATGGTTAACCATAGAGATGCTTAATCTGTGGTAGCTTCACTTAGCATCACGCAAACTCGCTTACTCCTGTTTACTCCCACTTACACCTACACTTCTTCTTCTGTCAGCTTTTCCCACTTAGGGGTCGCCACAGCGGAACACCTGTCTGCTCAAGATTGGCAGTGGAGTTTTACAGTGTTGAGTTGCAAGCCCGGCGCCCAACCTTTCACAAAAGGCACACACATGCACGCACTCACATGTAGGGCCAATTTAGAGTGTCCAATCCACCTACAGCATGGCTTTGGGATGTGGGAGGAAACCCGCTTACACCTATGCTAATTTCTTTAAAAGAAAAGAAAAAGGAGTGATAGGAAAGTGGTGAAAAGGGGGCATGCAGAGGTAAAACAAATGGGAACAAATGCCCTTTTTTTTAAGGTGAGAGTGGGATGTTGGGGAAGGTTAGTAGGTACATTTGGAGAGGTAAGTTGGGTAGGAAGACCAACAAGACAGACAAGACAGCAGACAGGAGTGGTATATGACACATGTGGGGGGTAAACACTTTGGACGAGGAGGGTGGTTGTGAATCAGATGCCCATGAGCCCCCAAATGGATACAGTGGGACTGAGGTCCCCACCCATGGGCAGTCACCACTGCACCTTCACGGCCCAGAGGTGGCTGTGCTGGGGGCTGGACAGGAAGGGTAGACTGACCCTCAAGGTGCACCAGGCAGCCCTCAATCTGGTGCAGCTGACCACTATACTCTTTCTGGATGGAGCTGCACAGCAAACCCAGGACCTGACTATGGGTGGCAGCTTCTTGTCTGCACCAGCTCCCGGGGGGATGAGCCCCATCCTCTGAGCCAGCTCCACCCAAAGGCGGTGCAGGGTGAGCAGACAAAGAGGTACCACATTGGGTCCCAGACGTGCTGGGGCCTGCTGCCATGGCCAGATGAGGCGTGACCGGTGAATCCGCTGAGATCTGCCTTCCCAGACATGCTATTTTACAAAATATGTTGGTTAGTCATGAACAACACATTTTGAGATTAGTTATAACAGCATGCATGGGTGTTTCAAATGAGCCCATAAAGCAGTTTTGAAACAGTTGCATAACATAGAGAACACATGCAAAAAAGGAACCATAGTAAGCATTATAACATCACACAGGTTACATTGACAGCAACAGGCCACCAATGATGGTATCTGAACAAGATTCATTAATATTAACACAATTCAATATTTGTAGAACAATAGGACACATCTCAACAGTAAGTTTGGAGAAAACATACCCGTTGATTATGTATATTTACTATTGCTGCAGATAGGAGTGGGGGAGAAAGAGGGAGTCAATTAACAACTGTATAGGCTTCAATATTTCATGAATGTACTAATCATTACTCTATCCATTACTCTCCAAGTCTGACCTCACTTTACATCTACCTATGGCCTGAGGTTGGACAGTAGAAGTGTTGTACACAGTGTATTAGTAAAGCCTTCTTACAGCTACTACAAACATTTCCTTACCTGGCAGACCTGTGGAGGAAATTTCTGTTAACACTACCTGACTTATTCTACACATATTCAGGGTTACATATGTGACACTGAAAGGGGTGCCCTGCACTCATGCTGTGTGGGTGTGTTACTGACATACACTGCTAGGATTTCTATCTGTCTCCCTGGTTATTGGCAGCAGTGACCACTGGCCATGACAGTGTGACATTTGAGGGACATGTATTGGGCAAAGTGCTTGGTGTGTGTACTTATCTTGCTGTCATTTGAAGGCATGGGGTTAAGCAGTGGTAGTGTTGTACACAGTATATTAGCTTTCTTACAGCTACTACAAACATTTCCTAACCTGGCAGACCTGTGGAGGAAATTTCTGTTAACACTACATGACTGTTTCTACACATATTCACATATTCTTGGGTGAAAATATGCATACAGCTTACTACCACTCCCGGGATTTGAACCATGTCTATTTGTGCAAAAAGTAAAGTACACCAATGTTGTGTTTTATCACTATGAGCTACTGATGAACTGCTGTCTTTTGCTTGGCTGTTTTTTACCTAATACTCTCTGGGATGGATGATCTAACCTTGTAATTCTGATATTCATGCATGGCAGACAGTTCTTGTACTATGTACTAATATTTTGAGGTATTACAATCTGGAAAGCAATGGTTAACACATGGCAGTGCTACAGAGGGTACAGTATAATACTTTACACATTACTATTCAGAGTTCAGATCTTGATGCATGGAAACTTTGATGTAGTTTTATATGCTGTTTTACAGCTCCACAATCTTTCTCAGATGAGCCTCATTTAATTCATGCTGTTAGAGCCACAGTTGCTGTGCAGAAACTGTACACATTTATATTCTTACCACTACATACCACAGTAAACGCAACAGTCTGGTGTTTGTAATTTTATTAAAGGGTAATTACACTTTTATTAATGGATATCCTGTACATCATTATTAGTCTAGCTAATGTCATTTATTCATTACATACAGTACACACTTTACCTAATAGCAGTAGACAATCTACACATTTGTATTATTTGCCCTATATACTGCAAGCTAGATTTGTACTCACCAGCCTCCCAGCACAGCCTTAACAACCTGTTGGCATGGGCATCCACATTCATAGCCCTCTCTTCTGCAGCTGTACGGGAGATAAACAAACATTTATGCATACCTGTTGATCACTTACTCGGGCTGGATATTGGTAAACACTAACTGATATTGATACTTACACACTACTGGTACATTCTGTGCTCATGCGTCTTGGGTCTACTGTTCCAATAGCTCCCTCTTCCTATGCTTGAGGTCAACAAAATGGTGCTGGACCTGCTCACCAGTTTGGGGGATGCCAGTAGGACTGGTGAGATCACGTGCAAGATGGTCCCAGGCCTCTGCTTTATACTGTGAGCCCTGATACTAACCCTGCAGCAGTCTTTCCTCATGGTCTTTCACTAGGAGTCCAACCATGATCCTGGACTCCTGGATGCCCCAGCGCTGTGCCCGAAAGCACACACCCTCACCTACACCAGCCGTAGTGCCTGCAAAGATCAGCTACAACTGGTTATGGCTGTATTCCTGTCTGTGTGGTTTAAATAGGGCTGCATTCTTGCCCTTTGCCATCACTGGACCATTTTGAACATGCTCTGCTAAGCTAACCAACGTGCAAACCCGCTCATCTAAGGTGAGCATTGCTTAAAGGGGTAGATGCTAAGCACTGCTTACCAGTGCATAAATCTGCTTAGGCAAGCTAATTATTGCTTAGCATTTACATTTAAGCAATGCTTACAGTGGCCTAGCATAGCTGAGCACTACTTAGCATTGCTCTGCTTTCATTTTATGGAGTATCAGGATTGTGGGATTAATTCATCATTACTGACATATTGTAATGTGCATGTTTACCTTCCATGACATCCCCCTATGTGCTTTCATTACAGTATGGTCTTGTGCTCTTGTGTGAGTATACACTATATGGGATACTTGTATTTATATGGGGGGTTCACATCTTTTCTATACTCACACCTCACTTTTGGACCTGCTACACTACCCTGGTTGACAAATATATTATTTACTACCTAATTAAAAAAAAAAAAAATAAACGTTTAATACTGCTTTCCCATATAAAAGTGAATGGGCTGCATTGGGGCTCAAACCATGATTGGCTGCATGCGAAGAGGAAGCTGTAACCACTACGCTATCTTGGTTTGAGAATTTTAGCTGTATATTTCTATTTAACTTCTTGGGATGTTTAAGCTATGCTGAGCAGAATTGTGCGACGTGCACACCCGCTTAGCTATGCTTACACTTTACTTGGAACAGAAAAAAAATAAAATTCATGTTTTTTATTTTTTTTTCTGTACTTTAGGGGTATGCACATACCTATCAGCCTCTTAGGGCGGACATCTGGACAACTACATCATACATGGGGGACTCTGGCCAGAACGGGGGCACTTTTTAAATATTCCCTCTTGGGAACATGCTGACTTATTTGGTATGCCAGCATGTACACTGGCATGATGATCTGGACATTCTCTGTGCTGGTCTGCAGTTTGAGGGTGTGTGCCTGTTTGTTTTATTTACATTCAGTGTCCGTGGACACTGTTATTTACATACAGTATTTTAGTTTTCAAAGTGCCATACAGCACTTCCTGAGTGCAGAGGACATGTTAACTGTATAAGCACTACTTGAACACACCCACTGCACTCGTTCACAGTTCGTGTCTATGTAGGTTGAACAGCAGCACTCCTTCATGAATATGCAATGTGCGCTGCTGTACTACACGGATACGGACCACTCTGTACAGGAATAGTGCTATCCCTGCACAAAGTTTATTGAATCCCAGGAAATGTCACCTTGAAAACAGGAAGATTGTGCACGCAAATGTTAATAAATGTAACCCCTAGACCTACAAAAGTTCCCTACTCTGCCTTTGTATAACTATCATCCAACACAAATATTAAACCATCTGCCACCCTAAAACCCTCAGCGACCACCTCCCCCTTAGAAACAACTCTCTCATAGAAAGCCAAAACAACAGCCCTGTGCCTGTCACTTCAAGAACCTTTTCAAAGGACAAAGAATCACAAGTCCTGGAACACCTAGCCAATCTAAACTCGTCAGACCTATATCAAAGTGCTGACCCATCCCAGGTTTTATCAATAGTCAGCTCTCTTATTCCTGTTATTAATAAATACTTTCTAGTTACACAAACATGGGAAAGGAGCACTATATCTGGACAACTCTTACTCTTAAAATTTATGAAAACCAGAGATGAGGAGTGGCATAAATGGAAAATAATGAGGATCCCATTCATTGCCTAACCTTTCAATCCTTTAGGTAGACACATAAATGATAAATGAAATATGCTAAATCCATGTACCTTAACAGTAAGCAAGCTTACATGGCTTCCCAACCCAAACTATTCTGGAAAGTTATTAAACAAATGGCTCACTTAAATAAAAATAGGTCTTAGAAATCTGCCCCAGGCATGGAGAATGCTACTCTGCAGAATGTCAAAGCATTAATTTTTGTCTATATCATTACCCCTTCCTAAAAAAGAACCATTACTTCTCCACTCCATTCTAACGCCATATCATCATCTTCTTTCGGCTGTTCCCGTTAGGGGTCACCACAGCGGATCATCTGTTTCCATTTCTTCCTGTCCTCTGCATCATGCTCTTTCACACCAACCGCCTGCATGTCCTCTCTCACCGCATCCATAAACCTTATCTTAGAACTTCCTCTTTTCCTATTACCTGGCAGCTCCATTCTTAGCATCCTTTTCCCAATATACCCAGCATCCCTCCTCAGCACATGTCTAAACCAACGCAATCTCGCCTCTCTTGCTTTGTCTCCAAACTGTCCAACCTGGGCTGACCCTCTAATATACTGATTCCTAATCCTGTCCATCCTAGTCACACCCAGTGCAAATCTTAACATCTTTAACTCTGCCACATCCAACTCTGACTCCTGCCTTTTCGTCAGTGCCACCATCTCCAACTCATATAACATAGCTGGTCTCATTACCTTCTGATAGACCTTCCCTTTCACTCTTACTGGTACTCGTCTGTCACAAATCACTCCTGACACTCTTCCCCACCCATTCCACCCTGTCTGTACTCTCTTCTTCACCTCTCTTCCACACTCACCATTACTCTGAACTGTTGATCCCAAGTACTTAAACTCATCCACCTTTACCATCTCTACTCTCTGCATCCTCACCATTCCTCTAACCCTCCCTCTCATTTACACACATATATTCCTCCTAAACAACTCCTACAGTTCAGTAAAGCTTCCCCTCATTCTGCTTCTTAATTCTAAGTCTGTCGGAGCAGACCTTGAGAAAGCAAACAGGAAAACAAACACTAACCAAAATATCATCCCCCCTGCCTTCCTAAGGATGGCTGATCCAGCCATAGTAAAACCTCTGGTGCACACATTCAGCCTTTGACTGACCTCAGGGATAGTCTTTAGTCAAATTAAGTGCAGACTTGCATCTATGCTATATCCAATCAGAAAAATGTTTTGAAAAAATCATTTACAATCACCTTTTTATCACATCAACAGATATGGACTTTTTGCTAGTGCCCAGTATGAATTCATACAAAGGCATATTACATTTACTGCCATATACACAGTAATCAACATAATTTGTAATTCAGTGGATAAGGAATGCATTATTCTTTAAGTATATTTATCATTATCAATATCAAGACAGCATTCTGACCATTACATGATTTTCTAAAAGTGTAGAATTGTGGCTCAGCTAAGATATGTTAAACTGGGTTTGGACCAACCTTAATCAAAGAACCTTTAAAATGCAGACAGGTAATGAAATTTTAGAATAAGGCATCATCTCAAACAGGCATACTGCAATGGTCAGTGTGCAGTCTGAATTTATTTTCTTTATTCATAAATGGTATTACTATCACCTTTACCCGTCAAGAGCTTTCTACAGAGATGACATTTTTCTTCACAGGGAAGAAACCTTTGCAGAATAAATTAAACACAAACCAATTTAACCTGTTTTGTCACTATTTTTCTGACATCCAGATGTCAGCATTACTAGAAATGGCACTGTGCTGTTTGGAACACATTATAAGTTATCAAAAACAGTCCAGATGACAATAAAACAGAATCCCAGTATAAGCATCTGGGGCTCATGATAGACCCTAACTTTTCATTTAAAGTCTGTTCTGAACTAATTGCAGAAAAATTAACAAATAACATTCTGTATTACCTTTCAATCATGGTGTGTACTAGCATTAATGCACTTATCTCACCATTTCTTAAATACACTCTTCCGTTCATAGCTGAACACCAACATGTTACAGAAAAGTAATAAAGAGTATTTAGAGATTTATTAAACTAACCCTTACAAATGAACATCAGTGTGACACCATTAATAATGCAAAATGTCTGCCAGTTTCATCTAGAGCCACATTACTCTCCACTCTTTCCTTTAAGATACTGAATAATAACTACTGCCCTTCTCTTGATGATAAGCTACGTTAAATTCTATCCATCTGTTTGAAAACAGCCCTTGAGCCCTAGGCTGTTTTCAAACCATGGAACCCCCCCCCCCCCACACACACACACACACACACACACACACACTTTTTTAGGATTATGCATAACCAAATTGACAAATGTCAATCCATTCACATTTGCTGTAAAGAAGACAACACAAAAATATATCAGTAAAATGCAATAAATTCTGGCTCTGTTATACAATCTGTGCCTGTCAATGAATTCATTCATTCATCCTTGAATGCAACAAATACAGCCAAATAATTACAAATGCATAGATGTTGTTTCAGCAGCTTTTGTTCAACAACCCACAAATTATACAAATTACAGCTTTGGACATATTTTTGATTAAGATAAAAAGGACCACAGTATTTTTTTTCAGTTTTATTTTACACAAACAGTAGCTACAGTGAAGTAATCTGACCTGCTTTACACACATCACTTTATAGGTTCATAGGATTGTACTAGGCTATCTGCCCTTGTGGCTTACTTTTTGCCTAGCCAGTTTCTCAAAGGTAAGAATCAAATCTTGTACTTTGTGTCTGTAAGGTAAATACTTTAATCATTATGCCAAACCCCATCCCAAAAGTATTTTCTGAATGCTACTTGAATGAGGCAAGACCTGGGCTAATACTTTTCTGACTACACACACACACACACACACACACACATACACACACACACACACACACACATAGTTAGAGAACACAAGTACTCAATGCTCATGCCACCACAGAAGTCTCTTGCCCCTGTAAAAGTTTAGTTCTGCAAAGCCAGAGTAATAACCAGCAGTCATTGTTGTCAGCACACATCTCAAAGGTCTAATTGTAATAAAACAAAATAAAATAACAGCCACAAGGTGTATTTCAAACTCAGTTTTATACAAGTGCACAATTGTTTGCCAACCCCCCACAGACCAGATCTGGTTTTCTACCAGGGATAGTTTATTCAGGGATTATTGGTGATGCTTGCAATACAGTACTGCTGTGTAAAATTTAAAGACAAACTTACTAACCCTTTTCAAAGGAGGTTTGACCCAGCAAACATGTAAGAGTTACTTGGTTAAGTATCTGTAAGATGACCCCTTCACCAAGCATCACATAACTTACTGCATTGCTGACTTTGGTATTACACAGTGGCAGATGCTATGCTAAATTCAGAATAGGTAGCAATTCTTTGTTCAAGAATTCTGAAGAAGGATGGAAGAAAGAGGTAATTAGGGACATATTTTCTGGGAGTGCAGTGTGTTGGTGGACTTTAAGGATTCCCTGTGGGATGCATTGTCAAAGATGCTGAGTGGGCAGATTGGTCTGACGAGGAAGATGATTTTTCTGAGCTATGATACATAATCGGAATTGCCTTGACATGTTAAGGCTGTGTCAAATAATAGTGACTGCCAAAAAAAAAATTACTAGAAAATGGAAATCAAAATCTAAACAAACTATACTGGAAGTAGTGAATATAGTAACAGAGATAAAACAATTGGAATTGAGATATTTATAAAAGAGTAAGAGCAAATTACATAGGAAAACTGGGAATTGTGGGAACAATACATACAAGGGAGTAATGAGGGCTGAAAGGTGGCAGGACTTAAATGAGCTATGTAATGTTTGAGTGACAAAGATTCAATGAGCTATGTAATGTTTGAGTGACAAAGATTCAGTAGATTATAAGTGATGTATGATGTTTGCAACTGGGATTGTGTCAGTATGGTTTGTGATGTAAAATGCTTGTGACTAGGTTTGTGTGGTGTGGTTTGTCTTCATTTATATAAATGTACGATTGCCTATGTAATAAGTGACGGTTTAATAAAGATGTTACTTGTTTAAAAAAAGGTAGGAATTGAATAATTTATATAATATTGCTTAGGTTATATGATATATAGCAATATATGTGAAGCATAATGTTTGTTATGTTAAGATAGTTTGATTACTTTTATATGAATGTAAATTTGCCTAGGTCACAAGTGAAAATTCAATAAAGGTGTTCAGAAAAAAAAAAGAATTCTGAACAGAAACAAAACTAATGGATGGATAAAGGTACAAAATCAGGGACTTTTTTAATGTTACTCTATTTGAAAAGGTAACGGAACAACATATTTTATATTAACATGGCTTTTTCTAAGTAATAAAAAGTGTGAAACCCTAATGCTGGCATTATTGACTAACTTTAATCTTCAAGGAGTTACCAAAAAACAATAACAATGTACAACAGGCAGGCAACAATATGAGGTAAAATCAGGGATGTGCTGCAAAATCAGGGACAAGTGAGAAGTATGCTAGTAAAACTCATATAAGCTCCAGGGGCTCTTTTGGAATGTGACTTTTATTTGGTGGTGACTTAGGACAGACCTTCATACCCAAAGGGTGAAGATTGTACAACATACCTCTCAACTGTACCTCTTTATGAGGAATGTTTCTCATTTTGATGCTTAAAATTTCTGTGTTCCACACTGTTCCACACTGAAAGTGTTTGATAGACAATTACTGTTACAAACTTTTTGCACAAATACCGATAATAAATAATGAGTCATGTTAATTTCAGAAAATAATTATTTTTAAACATAGCTCTCAACCTCTCGCCTCTAGAATCAGAGACAAACCTTTCCTGCAGACTACAAGCTGGTAAATGGCTTTCCTCCCTATCCCCCCGTCTCCCCATTAAGATGGGAGTCTCTCAAGGATCAGTACTTGGTCCCCTACTTTTCAATATTTTCATAAATCACCTATACACTTCCTGCCCACAGTCATTCCTAATAAAGTACACAGATGACTCCACAGTCATCACCTCCTCCGATACTCTCCCTGACCTACATACCCTTACACAAAAGTCCTTCAACCTTATCGAAACTTGGCTTTTGAACAACCAACTCTTACTCAACCCCAAAAAGACTAAACTGCTAATTTTTCTTCCCAAATCACTCTCTCACCACAAATCCACTTTCACCATCACATCCCTAAACAACACTATCATTAAGGCTGAAACCCATACTAAGCTTCTCTGTGCCATTATAGATGACCAACTAAAATTTGACCTACATGTATTCCACAGTATTAAGAAAACTCATCAAAAATTAGGCCTATTGTACAGAAATAAAAAGTTCCTAACTATCAACTCACGACAGACACTTGCGCAGGCTTACCTCTTCCCACCCACCTAGATCACATCACTGTCTTGCCCTTACTTCCCTAAACTGGCTAGAATTCCCTCACCATCTTCATCTTTCCCAAACTTACCCTCATTTACTCCACTAGCCTCCCTTTACACCCCACTTTGAACTCTAAGAAGCTCTGATCAATTTCACCTGGAAATTTCTAAACCTAAGAGCTCTTTTGGACAAAAACTGTATAGTTATTTACCAGCCATTTCATGGAACAAACTTCTCGTGTATCTGAAAAATAAACCAGACCCTTGACTTTAAGAAAGCTCTAAAAGACTACTTTAGTACTACCTGGACCTGTCATTGTAAATATCCTACATGAACTCTATACCGTCTTTCCATAATTTTTCTGTTACTGTCTTCCTACTGTGCTTTTAACTCTCTTACTTGTCATCATATCTGATTCTCCATATCCCAACACTCCCAGTTTTCCCTTCCAATTCACTCCTTTCTTACCCTTCTCATTAACTTTCTATTCTTTTCTCCTCACTACCTACCTAACTTTCCTGTTTTCCTATTTCCCCTACCTTACCTGCCTTGTAGTTCATGTTTAATCCCCAGTTCTATAATCTCCTCCCTCTCCTAACTCCCTACCAGCTGGATTTCTTCCTTGTACACTATTAAACATTTACTGCTCAAATCTATTCCTTGAACCTCTGGTTTATTCCAAAATCACTGTAAATAGATGAGTGCAATTCTTATTATAGCTGTATAATCGCTACATATTATAAATGTCTTCTATCGTTGTACCTCTCTTGCATTCTGATCTATGATAAAATTGTGCGCGTGTTTATTCTCTGCTTAGAGTATTCATCTATGCTATTATTCATACAAGTTACTGCAATGAAATAACTTGTAGTGTGGAGCTTTACTCCCCGGGCCTCTGCTGAAAAGGGGCTTTTGCTCAGTCGGACTATAC